>NC_091991.1:1107101-1144601 GCF_044704955.1 Pristiophorus japonicus | reverse complement strand
GGAGCACTGTGCCGCTGCACGGATGCTTCGTGGGAACATTGTGCCCAAGGCCCCAAAATGGCGAGCAGGAAGTGCCACACACTTCTTGCTGGAAGTCAGCTGTTCGCCATATTGGGAAAGGACAAACAAGAGGTGTCCTTTAACCACACCTGAAGCAGACGTTGGGCCCTTTTGCATATGACAATAAATGGAATGTTTTGCCCTCGGGCAGCCGGGGCCATTGCCAGTCCCAATCATTGCCTGCAACAACAAGGGACTGTGACAGGGACTCTGGCTCTCATATTAAACTGTTCAGCCACCAAGGACTCATATTAAGAGTGGAAGCAAGTCTTCCTTGATTCCGAGGGACTGCCTATGATGAAGATGAAGTAACTGACCTAAATATGGAGCCCAGAGGAGCAGGAGGTCTCAAAGGTCCATCCAGCCTGCCCCAGACAGTCGTGAGGCCTCATGCTTCAAGATTGAGACATTCCCTACCCGCCCAGGTCCATCTATTCTCCTGGGAGAATATAAATTAGGGCAATAAAGAAAATCTGGACGAAGAAGAGATATTTTTGACCACTGGTTATTGGCCCAGATTTTGTAGTCGGCAGCAAACAAATGGTGCTCGCCATTCATTAGGCTTACAGCTGCCCACAGACTTTTAGTGGGCTCTGTCGCGGAAACTTACGGTAATTAGAGAACCATTTCAGTGCAGCGCACTCTACAGGGGATCCCGGACCTGTATGAGAACCAGTGTGTCTCCACAACCAATCAGATTGAAGATTCTTCACTGCTCTGCCCCTCCACAACCTTCGCTACACTGCTAACCCGCCGTAAGGCTCAGTATTAAAGCACGTGATGGGCGTGAAGTTGCGGTACTTACCTCCGAGCTACCCACAATATCTCCGCAAGATCCTGCAAATCCACTGGGAGGACAGACGCACCAACGTTAGCGTCCTCGACCAGGCTAACATCCCCAGCATCGAAGCACTGACCACACTCGACCAGCTCCGCTGGGCAGGCCACATTGCCGCATGCCCAACACAAGACTCCAAAAGCAAGCGCTGTACTCGGAACTCCTTCACGTCAAGCAAGCCCCAGGTGGGAAGAGGAAACGTTTCAAGGAGACCCTCAAAGTCTCCCTGATAAAGTGCAACATCCCCACCGACACCGGGGAGTCCCTGGCCAAAGACCGCCCTAGGTGGAGGAAGTGCATCCGGGAGGGCACTGAGCACCTCGAGTCTCGTCGCCGAGAGCATGCAGAATAAGCGCAGGCAGCGGAAGGAGCGTGCGGCAAACCAGACTCCCCACCCACCCTTTCCTTCAACTACTGTCTGTCCCACCTGTGACAGAGACTGTAATTCCCACATTGGACTGTTCAGTCACCTGAGAACTCACTTTTAGAGTGGAAGCAAATCTTCCTTGATTCCGAGGGACTGCCGATGATGATGATTAATGTCTCATCTGAAAGCTGGCACCTCCGACAGTGCAGCACTCCACTGGAATGTCAGCCTAGATTTTTGTGTTCCAGTTGCTGCAGTGGGACTTGAACCCTCAACTTTCTGACTCAGAAGCAAGAGTGCTACCCACTGAGCCACGACTGACACATAATCAGGCCAATAAAACTGTCCTCTGGTTGATCTGAGCAGTTTCTCAGTGGCTACAATGACCGAGATGTTGTCTATTTAGAGCAGTGACCAGGCCAGGTTAGCAGCCAAATCTGACTATTGTGCTTCAGGTTCAAGACTATGTATGAGCAATGCCACAGGGAATCCACTAAATAGTGTAACGTGAAACTATGCACCAACAAGTAATTGGTTCATCTAATCAAACAAATTCCACTTCATCTTGTCATGTATTCAACCAGCATTGTAACCCATGTATAATCTGATCTAAGTTGTACACCGTGAGAACAATGACCACTAGGTGGTGAACTTGTGGGAGACACTCCGAACCTGGAATTTCAGGTATAAAAGGGGAAGATCCACCCACTTCCTGCACTTGAGTGCTATGGAATAAAGGACAGGTCACAGACTGACCTTCTCTCAAGCATGGGCCTCGTATGCATTTAGACTGTATAGTAAGGACGTATCAATGGCGACGAGAAACTGGGATTTTGAACCATGCGAGCATGGCCATGAGCAGAACAGATGAGAGGTACTGTGTTGAGGAATGGTTGGGACAGAGATTCAACATTGTTAAAGCAGCACACAGTTCTCCAGGCAGACAAGGGCAGTCGGGCATGCCCCAACATGTAGTCAAACCCAGAGGGGGAGTTCGACAGAGACAATGGCAAGCTGAACGGCGATTCACGCCATTGCAAGGGACAATGCGGCCAGTAATGAGGCCATCAACACCTGTTAATGGTGCACTCAAAGACAATAACAGGGGCAGTCAGGGACGATCGACTGGCAAGGGACCTTTTGTTTCAAACAGCAGCTCACGCTGGAGGCGTGGAGGCACACACTCAGCCGGAGTTTGCAGAGATGAGCAAAATACCTGCAGAAATTGCAGAAATGAACGCTGGGGGAAATCGCTGGAAGCTGAAGTTCAGCGAGTTCATGTGGAGCACGTATACAGTTCATACACCAGGACGCCACCGATAATGATGAAAGTGCTCCTCAATGGCATCCCAGTATCAATGGAGTTAGACACGGGGGCCAGCCAGTCCCTGATGGGTATCAAACAGTTCGAAAAGTTGTGGGCATCCAAGGCCAGGAGGCCAAAATTATTGGCGATTGACGCACAGCTATGGACATACACAAAGGAGGTCATTCCGGTGCTAGGCAGCGGCACAGTAGTCGTGACCCACAAAGATTCGGAGAACAGATTGCCACTCTGGGTTGTCCCGGGGGACGGTCCCGCACTACTGGGGAGGAGTTGGCTTGCTGTCATGAACTGGAAATGGGGCGATGTCAATGCAATTTCCTCTGTGGAGCGAATATCATGCTCACAGGTCCTGGACAAATTTGACTCATTGGCACTTTCATGGGGGCCAAGGTAGTGATTCACATAAACCCGGACGCCAGGCCAGTACACCACAAGGCCAGAACGGTGCCGAACGTGATGCGGGAAAAGATAGAAGGCGAATTGGATCGCCTGCTGAGGGAAGGCATCATCTCGCCAGTCGAATTCAGTGACTGGGCGAGCCCGATTGTGCCGGTGCTCAAGGCGGATGGGTCGGTCAGGATATGTGACGATTTACAAGGCCACCATCAATCAGGTGTCACTCCAAGACCAGTACCCGCTACCGAAAGCGGAGGACCTCTTTGCGACGCTATCTGGTGGCAAACTTTTTTCAAAATTGGACCTGACCTCAGCTTACATGACCCAGGAGCTGGCGAGTGAGTCAAAGAAGCTGACCACCATCACGACACACAAGGGGTTGTTTGAGTACAACAGATGTCCGTTCGGGATTCGCTCGGCCGCCGCGATCTTCCAATGAAATATGGAAAGCCTCCTCAAGTCGATTCCAGGGACGGTGGTTTTTCAGGACGACATCCTCATTACGGGTTATGATACTGAAGAACACCTCCACAACCTGGAGGAGGTGCTACGCAGACTGGACCGGGTAGGGCTGCGACTGAAAAAGGCGAAGTGCATCTTCCTAGCTCCAGAGGTAGAATTCCTGGGGATGAGGGTAGCAGCAGACGGGATCAGCCCTACTGTGTCCAAGATGGAAGCGATCCAAAGAGCACCCAGACCCCGTAACACGACGGAGCTGCGTTCATTCCTGGGGCTCCTGAACTATTTTGATAACTTTCTTCCCAAATTGAGCACGCTGCTAGAGCCGCTACACGTGCTCCTACGCAAAGGTCGTGAATGGGTCTGGGGGGACAGCCAGGAAAGGGCTTTTAATAGAGCACGCAATTTGTTATGTTCCAACAATCTGTTAACGATATATGACCCATGTAAGAAACTTGTGTTAACGTGTGATGCATCGTCCTATGGGGTCGGGTGTGTGTTGCAGCATGTCAATGCCAAGGGTCAGTTACAGCTGGTAGCTTATGCCTCCAGAAGTCTGTCCCAGGCAGAAAGGGGCTACGGGATGGTAGAAAAGGAGGCGCTCGCATGTGTATATGCGGTAAAGAAAATGTATCAGTACCTGTTTGGCAGGAAATTTGAGCTGGAGACAGATCACAAACCCCTAACGTCCCTTTTGGCTGACAACAAGGCCATAAATGCAAACGCATCGGCCCGCATACAGAGGTGGGCACTCACGTTAGCCGCCTATGACTACACAATTCGGCACAGACCGGGCACCGAAAACTGCGCCGATGCAATCAGCAGGCTCCCACTTGCCACCACTGAGGGGGCTACCGAGCATGGTGCTGAGATGGTCATGGCTGTTGAAGCTTTCGGAAGCGAAGGCTCACCCGTGACAGCCCGTCAGATTAAAGTCTGGACAAATAGAGACCCGCTATTGTCTCGAGTCAAGAAATGTGTCCTGAATGGGGACTGGTCAGCCACGTACAGGGCATGCCCTGAGAAATTTAAACCATTGATGAACTCTCGATTCAGGCCGATTGCCTACTGTGGGGAAACCGCGTAGTCATGCCCCAGATGGGCAGAGAGGTGTTTATCAGAGAACTCCCCAATGGGCACCCGGGCATTGTCACGATGAAGGCAATTGCCAGGTCACACGTTTGGTGGCCAGGGATAGACGCAGATCTGGAACTTTGTGTTCGCATGTGCAACACGTGTGCTCAGCTGGGCCATGCGCCCAGGGAAGCCCCCCTTAGCCCCTGGCCATGGCCCGCCAAGCCTTGGTCACGCATCCATGTGGACTACACAGGTCCTTTCATGGGGAAAATGTTTTTGGTTGTAGTAGACGCCTACTTCAAATGGATCGAGTGTGACATTTTAAATTCAAGCACATCCTCTGCCACGGTAGAAAGTCTACAGGCAATGTTTGCCATCCACGGTTTACCGGACATCTTGGTCAGCGACAATGGCCCGTGCTTCACAAGCACTGAATTCCAGGACTTCATGACAGGCAATGGAATTAACCATGTCAGAATGGTACCGTTCAAGCCGGCCTCAAACGGCCAGGCAGAACGAGCAGTGCAGATAATCAGAATCCAAGGGAGTTCCCTACAAACCCGCTTATCACGCCTCCTGTTGGCTTATGGATCCCGACCACACTCGCTCACAGGGGTTCCACCCGCAGAGCTGCTAATGAAAAGGATGCTCAAAACCCGGTTATCCCTTATACACCCCACCATGAAAGAAATTGTCGCGAGCAGGCGCCAGTCACAATATGACAGGAATGCGAGGGCGCGATGTATTGATGTAAATGATCCTGTTTTTGTCCTCAACTACGCTGCAGGGCCCAAATGGCTCGCAGGCACTGTGGTTGCCAAAGAGGGAAATAGGATTCTGGTAGTTAAACTTACCAATGGACAAATCTGCTGCAAACATGTGGATCAAATAAAAAGGAGGTTCAGCAATCCCATAGAAGAAGCAGAGGAAGAGAACAATGTAGAGTTCACTCCACCACAGGTGACCGAACACTGGAACCAAAGGGAGGAGAGCCCAGTCACTATGGGCAGTCCGGACAGGCCTGAGGCACCGCAAACAGCAGACACTCAGGCCAGCGCCCAACAACCGGAGCCCCAACTCAGGCGCTCTACAAGGGAGCGTAAACCACCAGAGAGACTCAACCTGTGATCCCAATAAGACTTTGGGGGGGGGGAGGTGATGTCATGTATTCAACCAGCATTGTAACCCATGTATAAACTGACCTAAGTTGTACACCGTGAGAACACTGACCACTAGGTGGTGAACATGTGGGAGACACTCCTAACCTGGACTTTCAGGTATAAAAGGCGAAGCTCCACCCACTTCCTGCACTTGAGTGCTATGAAATAAAGGACAGGTCACAGACTGACCTTCTCTCAAGCATGGGCCTCGTGTGCATTTATACTGTGTAGTAAGGACGTATCACACCTCATAACAAAATGTCATTAGTACAAGATCTTTAAGCTGGAGGTTCAATATCTGGGATTGTCGTGGTCAGTCAGGAGGGGTAGATAAGGAGAAGGCTGCACTCTATACCCACTCTTCTCAAATACAAACATACAAACAATGACGGACAGGGAATTACCCTCTGGCCCATCGAATCTGTCCCAATTGCAATAACTTGTGTATCATGATATATAAACTCCACCCGAAACCATGTGATCCCCTGGGAGAGGCAAAAAAACACAGATAAAAACCCAGGCCAACTTGGGGAAAGAAATCCAGGAAATTCCTCTCCGACCCATCTAGGCGATCGAAACGAGTCCAGGAGATCACTCTGGCCCTGAATTGCCTGCAGTACTGACCGTCTGTGGGAGGTGATCCCACCCCAGCCAGAAACAGGGGCAGCTCTCGCCTGTAGGAATTCAGAGAATCAGCATCCACCATCAGGCATGCGGGTCTAGATTCACAAGAACATCAGAAATAGGAGCAGGAGTCGGCCATTCGGCCCCTCGAGCCTGCTCCACCATTCAATACGATCATGGCTGATCTGATCATGGACTCAGCTCCACTTCCCTGCCTGCTCCCTATAACCCTTTACTCCCTTATCGCTCAAAAATCGTGAGTATCTCCACCTTAAATATATTCAATGACCCAGACTCCACAGCTCTCTGGGGCAGAGAATTCCACAGATTTACAACCTTCTGAGAGAAGAAATTCCTCCTCATCTCAGTTTTAAATGGGCGGCCCCTTATTCTGAGACTATGTCCCTAGTTCTAGATTCCCCCACGAGGGGAAACATCCTCTCTGCATCTATCCTGTCCAGCCTCCTCAGAATCTTACACGTTTCAATAAGATCACCTAAACTCCAATAAGTACAGGCCTAACCTGCTCAACCTTTCTTCATAAGACAACACCCTCATCTCAGGAATCAACCTGGTGAACCTTCTCTGAACTGCCTCCTCTGCACTGCTCCTGATGTGTATCAGGAGAGCAAATTTGCATGTCATGATTTTGTGTCCATTGATGTTAAATTTGGCAGGCTGGCAGGAACATGGCAGGAGAGGGCACAGGAGAGGGATTATCACACCCTTGTTGCTCTTTCCAGACCGCGGGAATCGTGTTACTCGCCGTGTGGATGGGCTGAAGGATTTGCTGCAATCATTGTAATGGCAGCATGCAAATGCTATTTTGACAGGTACCCCAAGTGCATTGATCATACATGCGGATTATTTTCTGAACACCATTACGTTAAGTCCTGAAATGTTTCGTATTTAACTTAATGGCAAATTGTAAGTGTCTCTTCTCTATTTTTAAATCAATCAATGTAACTCGCACCGAGTCCCACTCACCCACCACCCCCTGTGCTCACTGCCCCCGTGTCCTAACTCGCACCGAGTCCCGCTCACACATCACCCCCTGTGCTCGCTGTCCCGTGTCCTAACTCGCACCGAGTCCCACTCACCCATCACCCCCTGTGCTCGCTGTCCCGTGTCCTAACTTGCACCGAGTCCCACTCACCCATCACCCCCTGTGCCCGCTGCCCCCGTGTCCTAACTCGCACCGAGTCCCGCTCACCCATCACCCCCTGTGCTCACTGCCCCTTGTCCTAACTCGCGCCGAGTCCCGCTCACCCATCACCCCCTGTGCTCACTGCCCCTTGTCCTAACTCGCACCAAGTCCCACTCACCCATCACCCCCTGTGCTCGCTGCCCCGTGTCCTAACTCACACCGAGTCCCGCTCACCTATCATCCCCTGTGCTCACTGACCCCGTGCCCTAACTCACACCGAGTCCCACTCATCCATCACCCCCTGTGCTCGCTGACCTACATTGGCTCCCGGTTAAGCAACGCCTCGATTTCAAAATTCCCATCCTTGTTTTCAAATCCCTCCATGGCCCTCGCCCCTCCCTATCTCTGTAATCTCCTCCAGCCCCACAACCCCCCGAGATGTCTGCGCTCCTCTAATTCTGCCCTCCTGAGCATCCCCTGATTATAATCGCTCCACCATCGGTGGCCGTGCCTTCTGTTGCCTGGGCCCCAAGCTCTGGAACTCCCTCCCTAAACCTCTCTACCTCTCTACCTCTCTTACCTCCTTCAAGACACTCCTTAAACCGACCTCTTTGACCAAGCTTTTAGTCACCTGCAGTAATTTCTTCTTACGCGGCTCGGTGTCAAATTTTTATCGCATAATACTCCTGTGAAACGCCTTGGGACATTTCACTATGTTAAAGGTGCTATATAAATACAAGTTGTTGTTGTTAGTGTTGTTTCTCCAACCCTATTGTAGCACATGGGTCATACAAAGGTCCTTCACACACTGCGGAAGACGGAAAACAATCTTTAAACAAAGAGGAAGAATGTATGAACATAGGAGTTGCTAGACGAGAAAAGACCAAGGTCCATCTACCATCCTGGTAGTCACAACGATAAATGAGTTTTTGGCTAATCGTGGTAATCACTTAGTCCACAACAGACTCGAACAGCAGGCCAGTGTGTAAGCTTGGCTCAGTAAGTAGCTCTTTTGCCTTTAAGTCAGAAGATTTTGAGGTCAAACCCCTCTCCAGAACTTGAGTGCCCAATTAAACTGACTGTTTACTATGGAGGGAGCACTGCATTGCTGTACGTTTTAAACTGAGGTCCTGTCTGCTGGTTCGGGTGGCACTATCTGACGAAAAGCAGGGAACTCTCCTGATATCCTGGCATCCTTCCCTCATCCAACTGTCAGTCGAGAAAGATTAACCGCTCACTCAATTCAATGCTGCTTGGGGGATCTTTCCATGCACAAGATGGACGTTGCCTTTGCCTGTATAATACTGATTGCATTCACTGTTCACTGCTCTGGAATTCCCTTCCTAAACCTCTCTGTCTCTCCACCTGGAATGTATTTGCTGCAGAGGTTCTTTGCTTAAGAATTCACAGCAACACATTGCTATTAAGAACTAGTTGGTTTATTAACAAAAGGTTTAACAATCACACAACACATTACCGGTTCATCCACCAGGCTCACAACCACCATCATCATCATCATAGGCAGTCCCTCGGAATCGAGGAGGACTTGCTTCCACTCCCAAAGTGAGTTCTTTGATGGCTGAACAGTCCGATACGAGAGCCACAGATCCTGTTACAGGTGGGACAGACATTCGTCGAGGGAAGGGGTGGGTGGGGGAGGTTTGCCGCGCACTCCTTCCGCTGCCTGCGCTTGGCCTCTTCACGCTCCATGTTCCTCAAAAAGCTCAACGCCCTCCCACCTTGGGCGGTCTGTGGCCAGGGTCTCCCAGGTGTCAGTGGTGATGTCGCACTTTACCAGGGGGGCTTTGAGGGTGTCCTTATAACGTTTCCGCTGTCCTCCTTTGGCTTGTTTACCATGAAGGAGCTCCGCATAAAGCATTTGCTTAGTGAGTCTCGTATCTGGCCTGTGACCTATGTGGCCTGCCCAGCGAAGCTGATCGAGTGTGGTCAGTGCTTCAATACTGGGATGTTAGCCTGGTCGAGTACATAAAACATAGATACATAGAAAATAGGTGCAGGTGTAGGCCATTCGGCCCTTCGAGCCTGCACCACCATTCAATATAATAATGGCTGATCATTCCCTCAGTACCCCTTTCCTGCTTTCTCTCCATACCCCTTGATACCCTTAGCTGTTGTTGTTGCCAAATTAAGTCAATCTAGGGGTTAACTCATGGCAGGAGAGCTTGGACACATGTTATGCTCCTCCTGTACTATGTGGAAAGTCAGGGACGCTTCCGGTGTCCCTGATGCCTACATGTGCGGGAAGTGTATCTGCCTCCAGCTCCTGACCAACTACGTTGTGGAACTAGAGCTGAGGGTGGATTCACTCTGGAGCATCCACGATGCTGAGAATGATGTGAATAGCACATTTAGTGAGTTGGTCTTACCGCAGGTAAAGGGTACACAACCAGATAGGAAATGGAAGACCAGCAGGAAGAGCAGTGCAAGGAAGGTAGTGCAGGGATCCCCTGCGGTCATCCCCCTGCAAAACAGATACACTGCTTTGAGTACTGTTGAGGGGGATGAATCATCAGGGGAGGGCAGCAGCAGCCAAGTTCATGGCACCGTGGCTGGCTCTGCTGCACAGGAGGGCAGGAAAAAGAGTGGGAGAGCGATAGTGATAGGGGATTCAATTGTAAGGGGAATAGATAGGCGTTTCTGCGGCTGCAACCGAGACTCCAGGATGGTATGTTGCCTCCCTGGTGCAAGGGTCAAGGATGTCTCGGAGCGGGTGCAGGACATTCTGAAAAGGGAGGGAGATCAGCCAGTTGTCATGGTGCACATTGGTAACAACGACATAGGTAAAAAAAGGGATGAGGTCCTACGAGACGAATTTAAGGAGCTAGGATTTAAATTAAAAAATAGGACCTCAAAAGTTGTAATCTCAGGATTGCTACCAGTGCCACGTGCTAGTTAGAGTAGGAATCGTAGGATAGCTCAGATGAATACGTGGCTTGAGCAGTGGTGCAGCAGGGAGGGATTCAAATTCCTGGTGCATTGGAACCGGTTCTGGGGGAGGTGGGACCAGTACAAACCGGACGGTCTGCACCTGGGCAGGACCGGAACCAATGTCCTAGGTGGAGTGTTTGCTAGTGCTGTTTGTGAGGAGTTAAACTAATATGGCAGGGGGATGGGAACCTATGCAGGGAGACAGAGGGGAATAAAATGGAGACAGAAGCAAAAGATAGAAAGGAGAATAGTAAAAGTGGAGGGCAGAGAAACCCAAGGCAAAAAACCAAAAGAGCCACTTTATAGCAGAATTCTAAAGGGTCAAAGTGTGTTAAAAAGACAATTCTGAAGGCTCTGTCCCTCAATGCGAGGAGTATTTGGAATAAGGTGGACGAATTAACTGCGCAGATAGCAGTTAACGGGTATGATGTGATTGGCATCACGGAGACATGGCTCCAGGGTGACCAAGGCTGGGAACTCAACATCCAGGGGTATTCAGCATTTAGGAAGGATAGGCCGAAAGGAAAAGGAGGTGGGGTGGCGTTGCTGGTTAAAGAGGAAATTAATGCAATAGTAAGGAAGGACATTAGCTTGGATGATGTGGAATCGGTATGGGTGGAGCTGCGGAATACCAAAGGGCAGAAAACGCTAGTGGGAGTTGTGTACAGGCCACCAAACAGTAGTAGTGAGGTTGGGGACAGCATCAAACATCAAATAAGGGATGTGTGCAATAAAGGTACAGCAGTAATCATGGGCGACTTTAATCTACATCTTAATTGGGCTAACCAAACTGGTGGAGGAGGATTTCCTGGAGTGTATTAGGGATGGATTTCTGGACCAAAATGTCAAGGAACCAACCAGAGAGCTGGCCATCCTAGACTGGGTGATGTGTAATGAGAAGGGTCTAATTAGCAATCTTGTGCGAGGCCCCTTGGGGAAGAGTGACCATAATATGGTAGAATTCTTTATTAAGATGGAGAGTGACAAAGTTAATTCAGAAACTAGGGTCCTGAACTTAAGGAAAGGTAACTTTGATGGTATGAGGCAGTTCGAGCAGCGCGAGTCCGGGGTGCGTGGTGAGGCCTATAAAGGCCCAACTTGTGCAGCTCCACCCGGGAGAAAAAGCAAAAAAGAAGTAGAAAGAAATCAAAAGGTGCCGTCACAGCCAAAGGGGTAAGTGATTGGCTGGTGATTGGTGAGTAGCTTTTCTTTTTCCTTTTTATATCAGTAAGTAACCTTGAGCATTGTTGTCGCCAAATTAAGTGTATCGAAAGGTTAAGTCATGGTAGGAGAGCTCGGTCACGTGTTATGCTCCTCCTGTACCATGTGGGAACTCAGGGACACTTCTGGTGTCCCTGACGACTACGTGTGCGGGAAGTGTATCCGCCTCCAGTTCCTGACGGACCACGGTGCGGAATTGGAGCTGAGGGTCGATTCACTCTGGAGCATCCACAATGCTGAGAATGATGTGAGTAGAACGTGTAGCGAGTTGGTCTTACCGCAGGAAGAGCAGCGCAAGGAAGGTAGTGCAGGGGTCCCCTGCGGTCATCCCCCTGCAAAACAGATACACTGCTTTGGGTAATGTTCAGGGGGATGACTCATCAGGGGGGGGCAGCAGCAGCCAAGTTCATGGCACCGTGGGTGGCTCTGTTGCACAGAAAGGTGGGAAAAAGAGTAGGAGAGCGATAGTGATAGGGGATTCGCTTGTAAGGGGAATAGATAGGCGTTTCTGCGGCCGCAACCGAGACTCCAGGATGGTATGTTGCCTCCCTGGTGCAAGGGTCAAGGAGCGGGTGCAGGGCATTCTAAAAAGGGAGGGTGAACAGCCAGTTGTAGTGGTGCACATTGATAGCAACAATATAGGTAAAAAAAGGGATGAGGTCCTACGAGACGAATTTAAGGAGCTAGCAGCTAAATTAAAAAGTAGGACCTCAAAAGTAGTAATCTCGGGATTGCTACCAGTGCCACGTGCTAGTCAGAGTAGGAATTGCAGGATAGCTCAGATGAATACGTGGCTTGAGCAGTGGTGCAGCAGGGAGGGATTCAAATTCCTGGGGCATTGGAACCGGTTCTGGGGCAGGTGGGACCAGTACAAATCGGACGGTCTGCACCTGGGCAGGACCGGAACCAATGTCCGAGGGGGAGTGTTTGCTAGTGCTGTTGGGGAGGAGTTAAACTAATATGGCAGGGGGATGGGAACCAATGCAGGGAGACAGAGGGAAACAAAATGGAGACAGAAGCAAAGACAGAAAGGAGATGAGTAAAAGTGGAGTGCAGAGAAACCCAAGGCAAAAAACAAAAAGGGCCACTGCACAGCAAAATTCTAAAAGGTCAAAGTGTAATAAAAAGGCAAGTCTGAAAGCTCTGTGCCTCAATGCGAGGAGTATTCGGATCCCAGGAGAGGGCTCTGAGCTAGTTAGAGTGGGTGAGAGCTCAGATCAGCACGACCCCAAGAAAGAATGCAAAAGGCAGGAGGCAACAGAGCAGAGTAACACTGGGGTAAGTGTAAACCACAAGGTGATAGGAAGGGACATAGAAACATAGAAACATAGAAAATAGGTGCAGGAGTAGGCCATTCGGCCCTTCGAGCCTGCACCGCCATTCAATGAGTTCATGGCTGAACATGCAACTTCAGTACCCCATTCCTGCTTTCTCGCCATACCCCTTGATCCCCCTAGTAGTAAGGACTTCATCTAACTCCTTTTCGAATATATTTAGTGAATTGGCCTCAACAACTTTCTGTGGTAGAGAATTCCACAGGTTCATCACTCTCTGGGTGAAGAAGTTTCTCCTCATCTCAGTCCTAAATGGCTTACCCCTTATCCTTAGACTGTGACCCCTGGTTCTGGACTTCCCCAACATTGGGAACATTCTTCCTGCATCTAACCTGTCTAAACCCGTCAGAATTTTAAACGTTTCTATGAGGTCCCCTCTCATTCTTCTGAACTCCAGTGAATACAAGTCCAGTTGATCCAGTCTTTCTTGATAGGTCAGTCCCGCCATCCCGGGAATCAGTCTGGTGAACCTTCGCTGCACTCCCTCAATAGCAAGAATGTCCTTCCTCAAGTTAAGAGACCAAAACTGTACACAATACTCCAGGTGTGGCCTCACCAAGGCCCTGTACAATTGTAGCAACACCTCCCTGCCCCTGTACTCAAATCCCCTCGCTACGAAGGCCAACATGCCATTTGCTTTCTTAGACATAGACATAGATAGACATAGAAAATAGGTGCAGGAGCAGGCCATTCAGCCCTTCTAGCCTGCACCGCCATTCAATGAGTTCATGGCTGAACATGAAACTTCAGTACCCCCTTCCTGCTTTCTCGCCATAACCCTTGATCCCCCGAGTAGTAAGGACTTCATCTAACTCCCTTTTGAATATATTTAGTGAATTGGCCTCAACTACTTTCTGTGGTAGAGAATTCCACAGGTTCACCACTCTCTGGGTGAAGAAGTTTCTCCTCATCTCGGTCCTAAATGGCTTACCCCTTATCCTCAGACTGTGACCCCTGGTTCTGGACTTCCCCAACATTGGGAACATTCTTTCTGCATCTAACCTGTCTAAACCCGTCAGAATTTTAAACGTTTCTATGAGGTCCCCTCTCATTCTTCTGAACTCCAGTGAATACAACCGCCTGCTGTACCTGCATGCCAACCTTCAATAACTGATGTACCATGACACCCAGGTCTCGTTGCACCTCCCCTTTTCCTAATCTGTCACCATTCAGATAATAGTCTGTCTCTCTGTTTTTACCACCAAAGTGGATAACCTCACATTTATCCACATTGTACTTCATCTGCTATGCATTTGCCCACTCACCGAACCTATCCAAGTCACTCTGCAGCCTCATAGCATCCTCCTCGCAACTCACACTGCCACACAACTTAGTGTCATCCGCAAATTTGGAGATACTACATTTAATCCCCTTGCCTAACTCATTAATGTACAGTGTAAACAGCTGGGGCCCCAGCACAGAACCTCACTAGTCACTGCCTGCCATTCTGAAAAGTACCCATTTACTCCTACTCTTTGCTTCCTGTCTGACAACCAGTTCTCAATCCATGTCAGCACACTACCCCCAATCCCATGTGCTTTAACTTTGCACATTAATCTCTTGTGTGGGACCTTGTCGAAAGCCTTCTGAAAGTCCAAATATACCATATCAACTGATTCTCCCTTGTCCACTCTACTGGAAACATCCTCAAAAAATTCCAGAAGATTTGTCAAGCATGATTTCCCTTTCACAAATCCATGCTGACTTGGACCTATCATGTCATCTCTTTCCAAATGCGCTGCTATGACATCCTTAATAATTGATTCCATCATTTTACCCACTACTGAGGTCAGGCTGACCGGTCTATAATTCCCTGTTTTCTCTCTCCCTCCTTTTTTAAAAAGTGGGGTTACATTGGCTACCCTCCACTTGATAGGAACTGATCCAGAGTCTATGGAATGTTGGAAAATGACTGTCAATGCATCCGCTATTTCCAAGGCTACCTCCTTAAGTACTCTGGGATGCAGTCCATCAGGCCCTGGGGATTTATCGGCCTTCAATCCCATCAATTTCCCCAACACAATTTCCCGACTAATCAGGATTTCCCTCAGTTCCTCCTTCTTACTAGACCCTCTGACCCCTTTTATATCCGGAAGGTTGTTTGTGTCCTCCTTAGTGAATACCGAACCAAAGTACTTGTTCAATTGGTCTGCCATTTCTTTGTTCCCATTATGACTTCCCCTGATTCTGACTGCAGGGGACCTACGTTTGTCTTTACTAACCTTTTTCTCTTTACATATCTATAGAAACTTTTGCAGTCCGTCTTAATGTTCCCTGCAAGCTTCCTCTCGTACTCTATTTTCCCTGCCCTAATCAAACCCTTTGTCCTCCTCTGCTGAGTTCTAAATTTCTCCCAGTCCCCGGGTTCGCTGCTATTTCTGGCCAATTTGTATGCCACTTCCTTGGCTTTAATACTATCCCTGATTTCCCTTGATAGCCATGGTTGAGCCACCTTTCCTTTTTTATTTTTACGCCACACAGGAATGTATATTTGTTGTAGTTCATCCATGCGGTCTCTAAATGTCTGCCATTGCCCATCCACAGTCAACCCCTTAAGTATCATTCGCCAATCTATCCTAGCCAATTCACGCCTCATACCTTCAAAGTTACCCTTCTTTAAGTTCTGGACCATGGTCTCTGAATTAACTGTTTCATTCTCCATCCTAATGTAGAATTCCACCATATTATGGTCACTCTTCCCCAAAGGGCCTCGCACAACGAGATTGCTAATTAATCCTCTCTCATTACACAACACCCAGTCTAAGATGGCTTCCCCCCTAGTTGGTTCCTAGACATATTGGTCTAGAAAACCATCCCCTATGCACTCCAGGAAATCCTCCTCCACCGTATTGCTTCCAGTTTGGTTAGCCCAATCTATATGCATATTAAAGTCACCCATTATAACTGCTGCACCTTTATTGCATGCACCCCTAATTTCCTGTTTGATGCCCTCCCCAACATCACTACTACTGTTTGGAGGTCTGTACACAACTCCCACTAACGTTTTTTGCCCTTTGGTGTTCTGCAGCTCTACCCATATAGATTCCACATCATCCAAGCTAATGTCCTTCCTAACTATTGCATTAATCTCCTCTTTCACCAGCAATGCTATCCCACCTCCTTTTCCTTTTATTCTATCCTTCCTGAATGTTGAGTTCCCAGCCCTGATCATCCTGGAGACACGTCTCTGTAATCCCAAACACATCATATCTGTTAACATCTATTTTCACAGTTAATTCATCCACCTTATTATGGATACTCCTTGCATTAAGACACAAAGCCTTCAGGCTTGTTTTTTTAACACCCTTTGTCCTTTTAGAATTTTGCTGTACAGTGGCCCTTTTTGTTTTTTGCCTTGGGTTTCTCTGCCCTCCACTTTTCCTCATCTCCTTTCTGTCTTTTGCTTTTGTCTCCTTTTTGTTTCCCTCTGTCTCCCTGCATTGGTTCCCATCCCCCTGCCATATGAGTTTAATTCCTCCCCAACAGCACTAGCAAACACTCCCCCTAGGACATTGGTTCCAGTCCTGCCCAGGTGCAGACCTTCCGGTTTGTACTGGTCCCACCTCCCCCAGAACTGGTTCCAATGCCCCAGGAATTTGAATCCCTCCCTGCTGCACCACTGCTCAAGCCACGTATTCATCTGCGCTATCCTGCGATTCCTATTCTGACTAGCATGTGGCACTGGTAGCAATCCCGAGATTACTACTTTTGAGGTCCTACTTTTTAATTTAGCTCCTAGCTCCTTAAATTCGTCTCGTAGGACCTCATCACTTTTTTTTACCTATGTCGTTGGTACCAATGTGCACCACGACAACTGGCTGTTCTCCCTCCCTTTTTAGAATGTCCTGCACCCGCTCCGAGACATCCTTGACCCTTGCACCAGGGAGGCAACATACAATCCTGGAGTCTCGGTTGCGGCCGCAGAAACACCTATCTATTCCCCTCACAATTGAATCCCCTATCACTATTGCTCTCCCACCCTTTTTCCTGCCCTCCTGTGCAACAGAGCCAGCCACGATGCCATGAACTTGGCTGCTGCTGCCCTCCCCTGATGAGTCATCCCCCTCAACAGTACTCAAAGTGGTGTATCTGTTTTGCAGGGGGATGACCACAGGGGACCCCTGAACTCTCTTCCTTGCACTGCTCTTCCTGCTGGTCTTCCATTCCCTATCTGGCTGTGGACCCTTCACCTGCCGTAAGACTAACTCGCTACACGTGCTGCTCACGTCGTTCTCAGTATCGTGGATGCTCCAGAGTGAATCCACCCTCAGCTCCAATTCTGCAACGCGGTCCGTCAGGAGCTGGAAACATAGAAACATAGAAACATAGAAAATAGGTGCAGGAGTAGGCCATTCAGCCATTCTAGCCTGCACCGCCATTCAATGAGTTCATGGCTGAACATGCAACTTCAGTACCCCATTCCTGCTTTCTCACTAGAAACATAGTAGGCGGATACACTTCCTGCAGATGTAGTCGTCAGGGACACCGGAAGTGTCCCTGAGTTCCCATATAGTACAGGAGGAGCATAACACGTGACCGGACTGCCCTGCCATGACTTAACCCTTAGATACACTTAAATTGGCAACAACAATGATAAAAGTTACTGACTGATATAAAAAATAAAGAAAAATTAAAGCTACTCACCAATCACCAGCCAATCACTTACCCCCTTGGCTGTGACATCACCTTTTGATTTCTTTCTGCTTCTTTTTTGCCTTCTCTCCCAGCTGGAGCTGTACAAGCTCCGCCTCTCTCCCCGGACTGCCCGACTGCTGAGCCTTTATAGGCCACTGCCTCTCACTGACTCCCGCCTTTCTCCCCGGACTGCCCGACTGCTGAGCCTTTATAGGCCGCTGCCTCTCACCGACTCCCGCCTCTCTTGACGCAATATGTATGAATATAAAGGGGCTGCAGGAGGGGTCAAAACTAAAAATCATGGTTTAAAAACTAGTATTAAAACGCTCTACCTAAACGCACGCAGCATTCGCAATAAAGTAAATGAGTTGACGGCACAAATCATTACAAATGGGTATGATTTGGTGGCCATTACAGAAACATGGTTGCAGGGTGGCCAAGACTGGGAATTAAACATACAGGGATATCTGATGATTCGGAAAGATAGACAAGAAGGGAAAGGAGGTGGGGTAGCTCTGTTAATAAAGGATGATATCAGGGCAGTTGTGAGAGACAATACTGGCTCTAATGAACAAAATGTTGAATCATTGTGGGTGGAGATTAGAGATAGTAAGGAGAAAAAGTCACTGGTGAGCATAGTTTATAGGCCCCCAAATAATAACTTCATGGTGGGGCGGACAATAATCAAGGGAATAATAGAGGTATGTGAAAAAGGAAAGGCAGTAATCATGGGGGATTCTAAAATACATATCGATTGGTCAAATCAAATCGCACGGGGTAGCCTTGAGGAGGAATTCATAGAATGCATACAGGATTGTTTCTTAGAACAGTATGTCACAGAACCTACAAGGGAGCAAGCTATCTTAGATCTGGTCCTGTGTAATGAGACAGGAATAATAAACGATCTCCTGGTAAAAGATCCTCTCGGAATGAGTGATCACAGTATGGTTGAATTTGTAATACAGATTGAAGATGAGGAAGTAGTGTCTCAAACGAGCGTACTATAGAAACATAGAAAATAGGTGCAGGAGTAGGCCATTCGGCCCTTCTAGCCTGCACCGCCATTCAATGAGTTCATGGCTGAACATTCAACTTCAGTACCCCATTCCTGCTTTCTCGCCATACCCCTTGATCCCCCGAGTAGTAAGGACCTCATCTAACTCCTTTTTGAATATATTTAGTGAATTGGCCTCAACAACTTTCTGTGGTAGAGAATTCCACAGGTTCACCACTCTCTGGGTGAAGAAGTTCCTCCGCATCTCGGTCCTAAATGCTTAAACAAAGGGGACTACAGTGGGATGAGGGCAGAGTTGGCTAAAGTAGACTGGGAACACAGACTAAATGGTGGCACAATTGAGGAACAGTGGAGGACTGTTAAGGAGCTCTTTCATAGTGCTCAACAAAAATATATTCCAGTGAAAAAGAAGAGCGGTAAGAAAAGGGATAACCAGCCGCGGATAACCAAGGAAATAAAGGAGAGTATCAAATTAAAAACCAATGCGTATAAGGTGGCCAAGGCTAGTGGGAAACTAGAAGATTGGGAAAATTTTAAACGACAGCAAAGAATGATTAAGAAAGCAATAAAGAAAGGAAAGATAGATTACGAAAGTAAACTTGCGCAAAACATAAAAACAGAAAGTAAAAGCTTTTACCGATATATAAAACAGAAAAGAGTGACTAAAGTAAATGTTGATCCGTTAGAAGATGAGAAGGGGGATTTAATAATGGGAAATGTGGAAATGGCTGAGACCTTAAACAATTATTTTGCTTCGGTCTTCACAGTGGAAGACACAAAAACCATGCCAAAAATTGCTGGTCACGGGAATGTGGGAAGGGAGGACATTGAGATAATCACTATCACTAGGGAGGTAGTGCTGGACAGGCTAATGGGACTCAAAGTGGACAAGTCCCCTGGTCCTGATGAAATGCATCCCAGGGCACTAAAAGAGATGGCGGAAGTTATAGCAGATGCATTCGTTATAATCTACCAAAATTCTCTGGACTCTGGGGAGGTACCAGCGGATTGGAAAGCACCTAATGTAATGCCTCTGTTTAAAAAAGGGGGCAGACAAAAGGCAGGGAACTATAGGCCGGTTTAATTTAACATCTGTAGTGGGGAAAATGCTTGAAACTATCATTAAGGAAGAAATAGCGGGACATCTAGATAGGAATAGTGCAATCAAGCAGACGCAACATGGATTCATGAAGGGGAAATCATGTTTAACTAATTTACTGGAATTCTTTGAGGATACAACGAGCATGGTGGATAGAGGTGTACCGATGAATGTGGTGTATTTAGATTTCCAAAAGGCATTCGATAAGGTGCCACACAAAAGGTTACTGCAGAAGATAAAGGTACGCGGAGTCAGAGGAAATGTATTAGCATGGATCGAGAATTGGCTGGCTAACAGAAAGCAGAGAGTCGGGATAAATGGATCCTTTTCAGGTTGGAAATCGGTGGTTAGTGGTGTGCCACAGGGATCGGTGCTGGGACCACAACTGTTTACAATATACATAGATGACCTGGAAGAGGGGACAGAGTGTAGTGTAACAAAATTTGCTGATGACACAAAGATTAGTGGGAAAGCAGGTTGTGTAGAGGACACAGAGAGGCTGTAAAGAGATTTAGATAGGTTAAGCGAATGGGCTAAGATTTGGCAGATGGAATACAATGTTGGAAAATGTGAGGTCATCCACCTTGGGAAAAAAAAACAGAAAAAGGGAATATTATTTGAATGGGGACAAATTACAACATGCTGCAGTGCAGAGGGACCTGGGGGTCCTTGTGCATGAATCCCAAAAAGTTAGTTTGCAGGTGCAGCAGGTAATCAGGAAGGTGAATGGAATGTTGGCCTTCATTGTGAGAGGGATGGAGTACAAAAGCAGGGAGGTCCTGCTGCAACTGTACAGGGTATTTGTGAGGCCGCACCTGGAGTACTGCGTGCAGTTTTGATCACCTTACTTAAGGAAGGATATACTGGCTTTGGAGGGGGTACAGAGATGATTCACTCGGCTGATTCTGGAGATGAGGAGTTACCTTATGATGATAGATTGAGCAGACTGGGTCTTTACTTGTTGGAGTTCCGAAGGATGAGGGGTGATCTTATAGAAACATTTAAAATAATGAACGGGATAGACAAGATAGAGGCAGAGAGGTTGTTTCCACTGGTCGGGGAGACTAGAACTAGGGAGCACAGCCTCAAAATATGGGGGAGCCAATTTAAAACCGAGTCGAGAAGGAATTTCTTCTCCCACAGGGTTGTGAATCTGTGGAATTCTCTGCCCAAGGAAGCAGTTGAGGCTAGCTCATTGAATGTATTCAAATCACAGATAGATAGATTTTTAACCAATAAGGGAATTAAGGGTTACGGGGAGCGGGCGGGTAAGTGGAGCTGAGTCCACGGCCAGATCAGCCATGATCTTGTTGAATGGCGGAGCAGGCTCGAGGGGGTAGATGGCCTACTCCTGTTCCTAATTCTTATGTTCTTATGTTCTTATGAATTGGCTAGATTAGACTGGCAAATGATACTTAAAGGGTTGACGGTGGATAGGCAATGGCAGTCCTTTAAAGATCACATGGACGAACTTCAACAATTGTACATCCCTGTCTGGAGTAAAAATAAAAGGGGGAAGGTGGCTCAACCGTGGCTAACAAGGGAAATTAAGCATAGTGTTAAATCCAAGGAAGAGGCATACAAATTTGTCAGAAAAAGTAGCAAACCGGAGGACTGGGAGAAATTTAGAATACAGCAGAGAAGGACAAAGGTTTAATTAAGAGGGGGAAAATAGTGTACGAGAGGAAGCTTGCTGGAAACATAAAAAATGACTGCAAAAGCTTCTATAGGTATGTGAAGAGAAAAATATTGGTGAAGACCAGCGTTGGTCCCTTGCAGTCGGATTCGGGTGAATTTATAATGGGGAACAAAGAAATGGCAGACCAATTGAACAAGTACTTTGGCTCTGAGTTCACAAAGGAAGACACAAATAACCTTCCCGATGTACAAGGGGTCCGAAGTACTAATGAGAAGGAGGAACTGAAGGATATCCTTATTAGGTGGGAAATTATGTTCGGGAAATTGACAGGGTTGAAGGCCGATAAATCCCCAGGGCCTGATAGGCTACATCCCAGAGTACTTAAGGAAGTGGCCCTAGAAATAGTGGATGCATTGGTGATCACACAAACGATGCACCTTCGGACGCAGAGCTCCAAGTCTGCGTCAATAGCAGGCCACCAGATGTGGGATCTGGCTATGGCCTTCATGAAAACGATCCCCGGGTGCTCGCGGTGGAATTCCCGGACAAATGCCTCTCTGCCTCGCAGAGGCATGACTACTCGGCTGCCCCACATCAGGCAGTCTGCTTGTAATGATAGCTCATGCATGCGCCTGTGAAAGGGTTTTAATTCCTCGGGGCAGGCATCGCGAGCCTCTGCCCAGTCACCGGTTAGGACACATCTTTTTACTAAGGATAACGTGGGGTCACTGGCCGTCCAGGCTCTGATTTGACGAGCCGTCATGGGTGAACCTGTGGACTCAAAGGCATTGATAGCCATGATTATCTCATAGTCCTGTTCGTCAGACACTTCCATGGTCACCAGGGGTAGCCTGCTGAGTGCGTGGGCACAGTTGTCTGTGCCTGGTCTGTGCCTTATTGTGTAGTCATAGGACGCCAGCATGAGTGCCCACTGTTGAATTCGCGCCGAGGCATTGGCGTTTATTGCCTTGCTCTCAGATAGGAGGGACGTGAAGGGCTTGTGGTCGGTTTCTAACGCGAACTTGGCCCCAAAAAGGTATTGGTGCACCTTTTTGACACCGTACACGCATGCGAGCGCCTCCTTCTCGACCATTCCGTATCTGCGCTCCGCCCGCGAAAGTGACCTGGAGGCATAAGCTATGGGTTGTAATTTGCCCGCACTATTGACATGTTGCAAAACGCACCCGACCCTATATGCTGACGCATCACGTGTGAGAACTAGCTTTCTATCTGGGTCAAAGAAAGTCAAAACACTGTTGGAACACAGAAGGTTGCGTGCCTTATTGAAGGCGCGTTCCTGGGCGTCCCCCCAAAACCAATCGCACCCCTTTCTGAGTAGCACGTGGAGAGGCTCCAGCAGCATAAAGTTCCCAAAGTAATTGAGTAGCCCGAGAAAGGTGTGCAGTTCTGAGAAATTCCGGGGCCTGGGTGCCAGGCGAATTGCTTCTGTTTTGGACTCTGTTGAGCGGATTCCATCAGCGGCAATCCTTCTGCCCAAAAATTCAACCTCGGGTGCGAGAAACAGGCACTTGTATTTCTTGACTCGTAGGCCTACCCGATCCAACCGCTTTAGTACTTCCTCCAAATTACGGAGATGGGAGTCGGTGTCCCTGCCCGTGATAAGTATGTCGTCTTGAAATAGAACCTTCCACGGGATGGACTTGAGCAGATTCTCCGTGTTGCGCTGGAATATGGCAGCTGCCGACCTGATGCCGAATGGGCATTGATTGTACATGAAAAGGCCGCGATGTGTTGATGGTGGTGAGTAGCTTGGATTCCTCGGTCAATTCTTGCATCATATACGCAGATGTGAGGTCTAATTTCAAGAAAAGTTTACCTCCAGCCAATGTGGCAAATAAGTCCTCCGCTCTGGGCAGCGGGTACTGGTCCTGTAGGGAGACTGTTTATGGTAGATTTGTAGTCCCCACAGATTCGTACGGATCCATCAGGCTTCATGACTGGGACGATGGGACTTGCCCAGTCGCTAAATTCAACAGTTGCTATAATGCCTTCCCGCAGAAGCCTGTCTAGTTCGTGTTCAATCTTTATCCTCATCACATAGGGTACAGCTCTGGCCTTGTGATGGACCGGTCTAGCATCCTGTGTGATGTAGATTTTGACTTTGGCCCCTTTGAAAGTGCCCACACCTGGCTGAAAGAGATGTTCAAATCGTTTTCTAACTGTTGAGCAGGAGGTCCGTTCCTCTAATGACATGGCATGGACATCATCCCATTTCCAGTTTAGTTTTGCCAGCCAGCTTCTCCCCAGCAGTGCTGGGGCGTCTCCGGGAACAATCCACAGGGGAAGTCGGTTCACTGTCCCTTTGTGTGCGACAGAGAGCATGGCGCTGCCGAGGACTGGTACGATTTGTTTGGTATAGGTCCTTAGTTTGGTGTCGACCCTTGTGAGTTTTGGTCTGTCTCTTATGCGGCCACAGTTGTTCAAATTGTTGAGCACCCATGAGAGATTGACTCGCTCCCGTATCCAGCTCCATGTTGACAGATATCCCGTTGAGTAGGACCCTCATCATTATAGGAGGCGTCCTGTTGTAGGAGCAGCGGCCATTGATCGTGTTGACCCGCTGTACACCGGTGTCCCGGGTACTGTCCCCACCATCTTCTGGTCCGCTTTCCGACCCATCCGATTCGTATACCAGCCGAGCTGCCGTTTTTTTGCACACGCGGGCCAAATGCCGTGTATTTTCACAATTTCTGCAAACAGCCTGCTGAAATCGACATCCCCTTGACGAGTGCCCACCCCCCACACCTCCAGCACAGACCTGTTCCATTGTTCAAAGTGTTCCCAAAGAATGAGTTACGTCTGGCTGATCTCTCTTGAGCTTCTCTCAGTTTGTAGTTGATTGCTCGCATTGTTGGTTGATGAGGTGTGAACGGCCGTTCCTGTGGCCCTTGATGGCTTCTGCCTGCTGTCGAGAGCCTGTTCTCCCGGTTTCGTCTGTGTGTGGGGGTAGCAGCTTGTTTAGTGCTGTGAACTTCTTGTTCTGATATTTCGTTAGTTGTTGTACCTGCATTGTAAATCAACCTCGTTTCTTCTTCCCCTACCAGGAATGTCTGTGCAACCAGTGCTGCTGCCTCTAAGGTCAGGTTCTTGGTCTCTATGAGCTTTCAGAATATGCCTGCGTGGCCTATTTCTTCAATGAAAAAGTCTCTCAGCATTTCTCTCCTCAGTTCATTGGAGAACTCACATAAACTAGCCAACCTCCGAAGTTCCGCCACGAAGTTGGGTATGCTCTGGCCCACACAACGTCTGTAGTTATATAATCTGTGTCTGGCCATGTGTAGGCTGCTCGCTGGCTTCAGGTGGTCTCTTACCAGTGTGCTCAATTCTTCAAATGACTTGCTTGCTGGTTTCTCGGGTGCCAACAGATCCTTCATTAAAACGTATGTTTTCAAGCCACAGCTGGTCAAGAGATGGGCTCTTCTCTTGTCTGCCTTATCATCGCCTAACCAGTCTCTAGTTACAAAGCTTTGCTGGAGCCTTTCTTTAAAGTCCTCCCAATTGTCTCCCGCATTGTACTTTTCATCTGATCCGTTGTTCGCCATTCTGTGGATTCTGTAATCCCGTAACTCGTCGCCACTGTAAAGTCCTGTCCCCTCAGTACAGACTCACACAAGGCATATTGTGAAGTCAAGGTCACTCTGGACCTGCACCTTTATTTCACAGCTCTGGAATGCTGCACTTGCCTGAGACCTGTCCTTATATACCTGTCTCTTGCAAGTGCACCCCTGGTGGTAAGGTATGCTGGTGGTTACAGGTCATATCTTATTACAGTCATGTAGAGCATGTTAGGATACAGTTATATATAATAATATAAGATACATGACACAGTCCATAGGAACTGATCCAGAGTCGATAGACTGTTGGAAAATGATCAACAATGTATCTATTATTTCTAGGCCACTTCCTTAAGTACTCTGGGATGCAGACTATCAGGCCCCGGGGATTTTTCAGCCTTCAATCCCATCAATTTCCCTAACACAATTTCCCCACTAATAAGGTTTTCCTTCAGTTCCTCCTTCTCACTACACCCTCCGTCTACTAGTATTTCCGGAAGGTTATTCGTGTCTTCCTTCGTGAAGACAGAACCAAAGTATTTGTTCAATTGGTCTGCCATTTCTTTGTTCCCCATCATAAATTCACCTGAATCCGACTGCAAGGGATCTACGTTTGTCTTCACTAATCTTTTTTTCTTCACATATCTATAGAAGCTTTTGCAGTCAGTTTTTATGTTCCCAGCAAGCTTCCTCTCATACTCTATTTTCCCCCTCCTAATTAAACCCTTTGTCCTCCTCTGCTGAATTTAAAATTTCTGCCAGTTCTCAGGTTTGCTGCTTTTCCTGGCCAATTTAAATGCCTCTTCCTTGAATTTAACACTATCCCTAATTTCCCTTGTTAGCCACGGTTGAGCCACCTTCCCTGTTTTATTTTTACTCCAGATAGGGATGTACAATTGTGAAGTTCATCCACGTGATCTTTAAATGTTTGCCATTGCCTATCCACAGTCAACCCTTTAAGTATCATTCGCCAGTCTATTCTAGCCAATTCACGCCTCATACCATCGAAGTTACCTTTCCTTAAGTTCAGGACCCTAGTTTCCAAATTAATTGTATCACTCTCCATCTTAATAAAGAATTCTACCATATTATGGTCACTCTTCCCCAAGGGGCCTCGCACAACAAGATTGCTAATTAGTCCTTTCTCATTACACATCACCCAGTCTAGGATGGCCAGCTCTCTAGTTGGATCCTCGACATATTGGTCTAGAAAACCATCCCTAATACACTCCAGCAAATCCTCCTCCACCGCATTGCTACCAGTTGGTTAGCCCAATCAATATGTAGATTAAAGTCGCCCATGATAACTGCTGTACCCTAATTGCACGCATCTCTAATTTCTTGTTTGATGCTGTCCCCAACCTCACTACTACTGTTTGGTGGTCTGTACACAACTCCCACTAGCGTTTTCTGCCTTTTGGTATTCCACAACTCCACCCATACAGATTCCACATCATCCAAGCTAATGTCCTTCCTTACTATTGCATTAATTTCCTCTTTAACTTGCAACGCCACCCCGCCTCCTTTTCCTCTCTGCCTATCCTTCTTCAATGTTGAATACCCCTGGATGTTGAGTTCCCAGCCTTGGTCACCCTGGAGCCATGTCTCTGTGATGCCAATTATATCATACCCATTAACTGCTGTCTGTGCAGTTAATTCATCCACCTTATTCCGAATACTCCTCGCACTGAGGCACAGAGCCTTCAGGTTTGTCTTTTTAACACACTTTGTCCCTTTAGAATTTTGCTGTAAAGTGGTCCTTTTTGATTTTTGCCTTGGGTTTCTCTGCCCTCCACTTTTACTTTTCTTCTTTCTATTTTTTGCTTCTGACTCCATTTTACTTCCCTCTGTCTCCCTGCATAGATTCCCATCCCCCTGCCATATTAGTTTAACCCCTCCCCAACAGCACTAGCAAACACTCTCCCAAGGACATTGATTCCGGTCCTGCCCAGGTGCAGACCGTCCGGTTTGTACTGGTCCCACCTCCCCCAGAACCAGTTCCAATGTCCCAGGAATTTGAATCCCTCCCTTCTGCACCACTCCCCAAGCCAAGTATTCATCTGAGCTATCCTGCGATTACTACTCTGACTAGCACATGGCACTGGTAGCAATCCTGAGATTACTACTTTTGAGGTCCTACTCTTTAATTTAACTCCTAGCTCCCTAAATTCAGCTTGTAGGACCTCATCCCGTGTTTTACCTTCATCGTTGGCACCTATACGCACCACGACAACTGGCTGTTCACCTTCCCCCTCCAGAATGCCCTGCAGCCGCTCCGAGACATCCTTGACCCTTGCACCAGGGAGGCAAGATACCATCCTGGTGTCTCAATTGCGGCCGCAGAAACGCCTATCTACTCCCCTTACAATTGAATCCCTTATCACTATAGCTCTCCCACTCTTTTTCCTGCCCTCCTGTGCAGCAGAGCCACCCACGATGCCATGACCTTGGCTGCTGCTGCCTTCCCCTGATGAGTCATCCCCCTCAACAGTACTCAAAGTGGTGTATCTGTTTTGGAGGGAGGTGACTGCAGGGGACCCCTGCACTACCTTCCTTCCATGCTCTTGCTGATGGCAAGCTTCGTGTAACAAGTGAAAAAATATGCAGCAGAAATGATGCCATGATGGAGCAAGAGCTTTACATGTGAATTATGTGCTGCATGTTGTCTGTTGTAATGAGCGCACAGCCTGCTCGGGGTAACCAATTAAGATTTAAAAAAAATATTCGTTCCTGGGATGTGGGCGTCGCTAGTAAAGCCACCATTTATTGCCCGTCCCTAATTGCCCTCGAGAAGGTGATGGTGAGCCGCCTTCTTGTACCGCTGCAATCTTAGAATACTTCTTTGTAGCGGTTTGGTACAACGCAGTGTCTCGCTGGGCCATTTCAGGGGGTAATTAATGGTCAACCACATTGCTGAGAGTCTGGAGTCACGTATCGGCCAGACCGGGTAAGGGTGGCAGATTTCCTTCCCAAAAGGACATCAGTGAACCAGACGGGTTTTACCACAATCCAGTGGTTTCATGGTCTTTACTGACACTGGCTTTTTATTCAATCGCTGATTTATTTCATTAACTGAATTTAAATTGCACAGCTGCCGTGGTGGGATTTGAATGATCCAATGTGAAAACTATTCCGATGAAAACTAATTATCTTAATTAAAATGTACATTGAGACTAAATGTAAAATTCAAGGTCATCATGAGAAATTCCTGCTGTCTTCACTTCTTAATTTGCAATAAACCAAACATGTGGGAAGCATGCTGTGAGTTTATTTGGGGTGGTTTCTATTGACGCTACAGTTAAACATTTGTGGATCAAAAACATTAGAGGTCCCTTTAACAACAACAACTTACATTTATATAATGCCTTTAACGTCCCAAGGTGCTTCACAGGAGCGTTACCAAACAAAATCAGACACCCAGCCACATAAGAAGATATTAGAACAGGTGACCAAAAGCTTGGTCAAAGAGGTCAGTTTTAAGGAACGTCTTGAAGGAGGAAAGAGAGGTAGAGAAGTGGAGAGGTTTAGGGAGGGAGTTCCAGAGCTTGGGGCCCAGGCAGCTGAAGGCACGGCCACCGATGGTGGAGCGAAGGAAACTCGGTGATGTGCAAGAGGTCAGAATGTCAGGCACAGACCCGACGGGCCAAATGGCCTCCTTCTGTGCTGAAAACGTTGATGATTCTATTAATTGAAGAAGAAAGAAAGACTTACATTTATATGGCACCTTCCATCACCACCGGACGTCTAAAAGCACTTTACAACCAATGAAGTACTTTAGGAGTGTAGTCACTGTTGTAATGTGGGAATTGGAGGAGTGCAGCGATCTCGGGGGGTTGTGGGGCTGGAAGGGGTTACAGAGATAGGGAGGGGCAAGGCCAAGGAGGGATTTGAAAACAAGAATGAGAATTTTAACATCGACCGTTTCAAACAAGGATGATTGGGGAGCAGGACTTGGTGCCGAGATAAATTGTGAATGTTAGCAATGTAAGAAACTGCGACTATATGTTGTGGATAGCAAATATGAGGATTGCGATAGTCGTCTGGAAGTTCCACCGCGGTTTTCCGTCGGGAGAGCAGCGGAAACCACCAATGAAAGGGGCATAAAGACGTGCGTTTCTTGAGAGTCTCTGCCGATATTCCACCAAAGTCACGGCAGCAGATGTGGAGAACCCAACGGGAATTCTCCCCCAGAGCTGGGGAGATGGGTGAGGAAATATCACATTTTTGTTTTTGGGAACGAGGACCTGATAGCTTAATTACAAATATATATAATATAGATATATCATTTATATATTTACATATTTATATGTTATATATTTATTTTATATATATATATAATTTATTTATATATAATTTATATTTATATATTTTTTTATTAGTTCCTGGGATGTGGGGGTCGCTGGCCAGGCCGGCATTTATTGCCAGTCCCTAATTGCCCCTTGAGAAGGTGGTGGTGAGCCGCCTTCTTGAATCGCTGCAGTCCGTGTGGTGAAGGTGCTCCCACAGTGCTGTTAGGGAGGGAGTTCCAGGATTGTGACCCAGCGACGATGAAGGAACGGCCGATATATTTCCAAATCAGGATGGTGTGTGACTGGGAGGGGAACGTGGAGGTGATGGTGTTCCCAAGAGCCTGCTGCCCTTGTCCTTCTAGGTGGTAGAGGTCGCGGGTTTGGGAGGTGCTGCTGAAGAAGCCTTGGCGAGTTGCTGCAGTGCATCTTGTAGATGGTACACACTGCAGCCAGGGGGCGCCGGTGGTGGAGGGAGTGAGTGTTGAAGGTGGTGGATGGGGAGCCAATCAAGTGGCTGCTTTGTCCTGGATGGTGTCGAGCTTCTCGAGTGTTGTTGGAGCTGCACTCATCCAGGCAAGTGGAGAGTATTCCATCACACTCCTGACATGTGCCTTGTCGATGGTGGAGAGGCTTTGGGGAGTCAGGAGGTGAGACACGCACCGCAGAATATATTTATATATATTATGTATAAAAATTGCTGTGAAACTGTTCTTGAGAAGGTGAATGTGTAATCAGAGGTGGCTTCTGCTTCCCAATGAGGTCAAGAAACCAATCAGAGACCCATTGTTGGCAGTATGCATGCTGCCATTGCAGAGTGACCATAACATGGTAGAATTCTTTATTAAGATGGAGAGTGACACAGTTAATTCAGAAACTAGGGTCCTGAACTTAAGGAAAGGTAACTTCGATGGTTTGTGTTGTGTATGCATGCCTGTTTACTGTGTGATGTTTGTAACACTGTTATGCCACATTGAATGTACCTTTATACTGTACACACCTTACCGGTACACCAGAGGGTGCTGCTGCTGGAGACCTAGGGGTTGCCTGCACACGGCAGGTAACCCAGTATAAAAGGGAGCTCACAGCTTGTTGTCGTCACTCAGGAGCTGCAAATAAAGCACTACAGGTCTACACAGTTTAAGTATCATACCCTGCCTCGTGGAGTCATTACTAAAGGTGCCTACATAGACTATAGTTTGAGGCATGAATTGGCTAGAATAGACTGGCAAATGATACTTAAAGGGTTGACAGTGGATAAGCAATGGCAAACATTTAAAGATCACATGGATGAACTTCAGCAATTGTACGTCCCTGTCTGGAGTAAAAATAAAATGGGTAAGGTGGCTCAACCGTGGCTAACAACGGAAATTAAGGAAAGTGTTAAAACCAAGGAAGAGGCATATAAATTGGCCAGAAAAAGCAGCAAACCTGAGGACTGGGAGAAATTTTAGAATTCATCAGAGGAGTACAAAGGGTTTAATTAAGAGGGGGAAAATAGAGTACGAGAAGAAGCTTGCCGGGAACATAAAAACTGACTGCAAAAGCTTCCATAGGTATATGAAGAGAAAAGGATTAGTGAAGACAAACGTAGGTCCCTTGCAGTCGGATTCAGGTGAATTTATAATGGGGAACAAAGAAATGGCAGACCAATTGAACAAATACTTTGGTTCTGTCTTGACGAAGGAAGACACAAATAACCTTCCGAATGTACTAGGGAACAGTAGGTCGAGTGAGAAGGAGGAACTGAAGGATATCCTTATTAGGTGGGAAATTGTGTTAGGGAAATGGATAGGATTGAAGGCCGATAAATCCCCGGGGCCTGATAGTCTTCATCCCAGAGTACTTAAGGAAGTGGCCCGAGAAATAGTGGATGCATTGGTGATCATTTTCCAACAGTCTATCGACTCTGGATCAGTTCCTATGGACTGGAGGGTAGCTAATGTAACACCACTTTTTAAAAAAGGAGGGAGAGAGAAAATGGGGAATTATAGACCGGTTAGCCTGACATCAGTCGTAGGGAAAATGTTGGAATCAATTATTAAGGATGAAATAGCAGCGTATTTGGAAAACAGTGACGGATTGGTCCAGGTCAGCATGGATTTATGAAAGGGAAATCATGCTTGACAAATCTTCTGGAATTTTTTGAGGATGTAACTAGTAGAGTGGACAAGAGAGAACCAGTGGATGTGGTGTATTTGGACTTTCAAAAGGCTTTTGACAAGGTCCCACACAAGAGATTGGTGTTCAAAATCAAAGCACATGGTATTGGGGGTAATATACTGACGTGGATAGGGAATTGGTTGGCAGACAGGAAGCAGAGAGTTGGGATTAACGGGTCCTTTTCAGAATGGCAGGCAGTGACTAGTAGAGTGCCGCAGGGCTCAGTGCTGGGACCCCAGCTCTTTACAATATACGTCAATGATTTGGATGAAGGAATTGAGTGTAATATCTCCAAGTTTGCAAATGACACTAAACTGAGTGGCGGTGTGAGCTGTGAGGGGGACGCTAGGAGGCTGCATGGTGACTTGGACAGGTTAGGTGACAAATACATGCAGATGCAGTATAATGTGGATAAATGTGAGGTTATCCACTTTGGGGGCAAAAATGCAAAGACAGAATATTATCTGAATGGCGGCAGATTAGGAAAAGGGGAGGTGCAACGAGACCTGAGTGTTATGGTTCATCAGTCATTGAAAATTGGCATGCAGGTACAGCAGGCGGTGAAGAAGGCAAATGGTATGTTGGCCTTCATAGCTAGGGGATTTGACTATAGGAGCAGGGAGGTCTTACTGCAGTTGTACAGGGCCTTGGTGAGGCGTCACCTGGAATATTGTGTTCAGTTTTGGTCTCCTAATCTGAGGAAGGATGTTCTTGCTATAGAGGGAGTGCAGCGAAGGTTCACCAGACTGATTCCTGGGATTACAGGACTGACATATGAGGAGAGATTGGATCAACTGGGCCTTTATACATTGGAGTTTAGAAGGATGAGAGGGGATCTCATAGAAACATATAAGATTCTGATGGGACTGGATAGGTTAGATGCGGGAAGTCCAGAACCAGGGGACACAGTCTTAGGATAAGGGGTAAGCCATTTAGGACTGAGATGAGGAGAAACTTCTTCACTCAGAGAGTTGTTAACCTGTGGAATTCCCTGCCGCAGAGAGTTGTTGATGCCAGTTCATTTGGATATATTCAAGAGGGAGTTAGATATGGCCCTTACGGCTAAAGAGATCAAGGAGTATGGAGAGAAAGCAGGAAAAGGGTACTGAGGGCAATGATCAGCCGTGATCTTATTGAATGGTGGTGCAGGCTCCAAGGGCCGAATGGCCTGCTCCTGCACCTATTTTCTATGTTTCTATGTTTGAATGATTGGCAATAAATTGCCAATGTATACGAGATGCAAATAAATAGCATTAGAAAACCTCAGCCTCTTTGCTTTTTAGGCTTTGCTAGGTAGCTGTGTCCAGTGCTGTGGGTACAATGGCTGGCAAAGCAGTGAGCCGATATAGTATTGTTTAGGTGCCACCCGCCATCTCTGGCAGTCCCCTGTGCCTCCTTCTGTGCTTGGCTCAGTGGGCAGCACTCTCACCGCGGAGTCAGAGGGTCGTGGGTACAAGCCCCACTCCAGAGACATGAGCTCAAAAATCCAGGGGCACTCCAGTGCAGCGCTGAGCCCAAAGTGCCTTACCCCAGCGCAAGTGCATCCCCCCCCCGCATTCCCCTGCACCCCCCCCGCACACCACCCACCCCCACCGCCCCGCCCTCCCCCCGCACCACACCCCCCCCACCCCCCGGAACCCCCCCCCACACCCCCCCTCCCCCACCCCCCACCATAGACAGGGCATTGTGTGCGGATTGTTCACAGGTTTATTGGGTATGAAGTGAATAGTGACAGTGTAGTGACTTCTAGATATCATCCACTACAACAATGTCCCTTGTAGGGGGTTGGAAGAACGTGATTTGTCTTCCCTGAGTTCCCTCCCTCCCCTCCGATCCACCCCCCACCCGTGTGTCTCTCTCCCCCCAGCCCCCTCTCTCTCCCCCAGCCTCTCTCTCTCTCCCCAGCCCCTCTCTCTCTCCCCAGACCCCTCTCTCCCCCAGCCCCTCTCTCTCTCCCCAACCTCTCTCTCTCTCCCCAGCCCCTCTCTCTCTCCCCAGCCCCTCTCTCTCTCTCTCTCTCCCCCCAGCCCCTCTCTCTCTCTCTCTCCCCCAGCCTCTCTCTCTCTCTCCCCCCCAGCCCCCCTCTCTCTCCCCAGCCTCTCTCTCTCTCTCCCCAGCCCCTCGCTCTCTCCTCAACCTCTCTCTCTCTCCCCCCCAGCCCCCCTCTCTCTCCCCAACCTCTTTCTCTCTCTCCCTAGCCCCTCTCTCTCTCCCCAGCCTCTCTCTCTCTCTCTCCCCCCCCCCCAGCCCCTCTCTCTCTCCCCAACCTCTCTCTCTCTCTCCCCAGCCCCTCTCTCTCTCTCTCCAGCCACTCTCTCTCTCTCTCCCCCCCCCCAGCCTCTCTCTCTCTCCCCAGCCCCTCTCTCGCTCCCCAGCCTCTCTCTCTCTCTCTCCCCCCCAGCCCCTCTCTCTCGCCTCAGCCTCTCTCTCTCTCTCCCCCCCAGCCCCCCTCTCTCTCTCCTCCCCCCCAGCCTCTCTCTCTCTCCCCATCCCCTCTCTATCTCTCCCCAGCCTCTCTCTCTCTCTCTCTCCCCCCCAGCCCCTCTCTCTCTCCTCAGCCTCTTTCTCTCTCTCCCTCCCCCCTCCAGCCCCTCTCTCTCTCCCCAGCCTCTCTCTCTCTCTCTCCCCCCCAGCCCCTCTCTCTCTCTCCCCAGCCTCTCTCTCACTTTCTCCCCCCCCCCCAACCCCTCTCTCTCTCCCCAGCCTCGCTCTCTCTCGCTCTCTACACCCCCCCACTCCCACCCCAGTCTCTCTCATAACCACATAAGAGGTTAGTGTGCAAAATTAAAGCACATCGGATGGGGGTAATGTATTGGCATGGATTGAAAATTGGTTAACTGACAGGAAACAGAGAGTAGGAATAAACGGGCCTTTTTCGGGGTGGCGGGCAGTGACTAGTGGGGTACCACAGGGATCAGTGCTTGGGCCCCAGCTATTCACAATATATATAAATGATTTGGATGAGGGAACCAAATGTAATATTTCCAAGTTTGCTGACGACACAAAACTATGTCTTACTCCAGTTATACAGGGCCTTGGTGAGACCACACCTGGAGTACTGTGTGCAGTTTTTGTCTCCTTACCTAAGAAAGGATATACTTGCCACAGAGGGAGTGCAGCGAAGGTTCACCAGACTGATTCCTGGGATGGCAGGATTGTCGTATGAGAGAGATTGGGTCGACTGGGCCTGTATTCACTGGAGTTTAGAAGAATGAGAGGGGATCTCATTGAAACGTATAAAATTCTGACTGGGTTGGACAGACTGGATGCGGGGAGGATGTTTCCCCGGGGCTGGGAAGTCCAGAACAAGGGGTCACAATCTCAGGATAAGGGGTAGGAAATTTGGGACTGAGATGAGGAGAAATGTTTTCACTCAGAGGGTGGTGAACCTGTGGAATTCTCTACCACAGAAGGCTGTGGAGGCCAAGTCACTGAATATATTTAAGAGGAAGATAGATAGATTTCTAGACACAAAAGGCATCAAGGGGTATGGGGAGAAAGCGGGAATCTGGTGTTGAGATAGAGGATCAGCCATGATCATATTGAATGGTGCAGCCTCGAGTGGCCGAATGGCCTACTACTGCTCCTAGTTTCTGTGTTTCTATGTTTCGCTCTCCCTCCCCCAGCCTCTCTCTATCTACCCCCCTCTCCCTCCCCCAGCCTCTCTCTCCCTCCCTCAGCCTCTCTCGATCTACCCCCCCTCTCTCTCCCTCCCCCAGCCTCTCTCTCTCCCTCCCCCAGCCTCTCTCTATCTACCCCCCTGTCTCTCTCTATCTACCCCCCTGTCTCTCCCCCCACCCTCTCACTCTCTCGCACCCACCAGCCTCTCTCTCTCTCTCTCTCTCTCGCTCCCCCCCCACCCTCTCTCTCTCTCTCTCTTCCCCACCCTCTCTCTCTCTCGCTCCCCCCAGCCTCTCTCTCTCTCCACTCTGCTTCTCTCTCTCTCCCCCAGCCTCTCTCTCTCTCTCCCTTCCCCACCCTCTCTCTCTCTCTCGCTCCCCCCATCCTCTCTCTCTCTCTCTACCCCCAAGCCTCTCTCTCTCTCTCTATCTCTCCCCCACCCTCTCTCTCGCTCCCCCCACCATCTCTCTCTCTCTCTCTCTCTCGCTCCCCTCTGCCTCTGTCCCTCTCTCCCCCAGCCTCTCTCTCTCTCGCTCCCCCAGCCTCTCTCTCTCTCTCTCTCTCTCTCCCCCACCCTCTCGCTCTCTTGCTCCCCCCCACCCTCTCTCTCTCTCTCTCTCTCCCTCTGCCTCTGTCCCTCTCTCCTCTCTGCTTCTCTCTCTCACTCTCCCCCAGTCTCTCTCCCCCAGCCTCTCTCTTTCTCTCTCTGCCCCACCCTCTCTCTCTCTCTCTACCCCCCACCCTCTCTCTCGCTCCCCCTCACCCTCTCTCTCGCTCCCCCCTCTCTCTCTCTCCCCCACCCTCTCTCTCTCCTCTCTCTCTCCCCTAGCCTCTCTCTTGCTCCCCCCACCATCTCTCTCTCTCTCTCCCCTCTGCCTCTGTTCCTCTCTCCCCCAGCCTCTCTCTCTCTCGCTTCCCCCAGCCTCTCTCTCTCTCTCTCTCTCTCTCCCCCACCCTCTCGGTCTCTCGCTCCCCCCCACCCTCTCTCTCTCTCTCTCCCCTCTGTCTCTGTCCCTCTCTCCCCTCTGCTTCTCTCTCTCACTCTCCCCCAGTCTCTCTCGCTCCCCCAGCCTCTCTCTTTCTCTCTCTGCCCCAACCTCTCTCTCTCTACCCCCCACCCTCTCTCTCTCTCTCGCTCCCCCCACCCTCTCTCTCGCTCCCCCCCCCCTCTCTCTCTCTCTCTCTCCCTCACCCTCTCTCTCTCTCTCTCTCCCCGCCTCTCTCTCTCTCTCTCCCTCCCCCACCCTCTCTCTCTCTTCTCTCTCTCCCCCAGCCTCTCTCCTCTCTCTCTCCCCCACCCTCTCTCTTGCTCCCCCCACCATCTCTCTCTCTCTCTCTCCCCTCTGCCTCTGTCCCTCTCTCCCCCAGCCTCTCTCTCTCTCCTCCCCCCAGCCTCTCTCTCTCTCTCTCTCTCTCTCTCCCCCACCCTCTCGCTCTCTCTCTCCCCCACCCTCTCTCTCTCTCTCTCTCATCTCCCCGCCTCTCTCTCTCTCTCTCTCTCCCCCACCCTCTCTCTCTCCTCTCTCCCCCAGCCTCTCTCCTCTCTCTCTCCCCCACCATCTCTCTTGCTCCCCCCACCATCTCTCTCTCTCTCTCTCTCCCCTCTGCCTCTGTCCCTCTCTCCCCCAGCCTCTCTCTCTCTCCTCCCCCCAGCCTCTCTCTCTCTCTCTCTCTCTCTCCCCCACTCTCTCTCTCTCTCTCTCCCCCACCCTCTCTCTCTCCTCTCTCTCTCCCCCAGCCTCTCTCCTCTCTCTCTCCCCCACCCTCTCTCTTGCTCCCCCCACCATCTCTCTCTCTCTCTCTCCCCTCTGCCTCTGTCCCTCTCTCCCCCAGCCTCTCTCTCTCTCTCCTCCCCCCAGCCTCTCTCTCTCTCTCTCTCTCTCCCCCACCCTCTCGCTCTCTCGCTCCCCCCCACCCTCTCTCTCTCTCTCTTCCCTCTGCCTCTGTCACTCTCTCCCCTCTGCTTCTCTCTCTCACTCTCCCCCAGTCTCTCTCTCCCTCTCGCTCCCCCCAGCCTCTCTCTCTCTCTCTCTCTCTCTCTCTGCCCCACCCTCTCTCTCTCTCTACCCCCCACCCTCTCTCTCTCTCTTGCTCCCCCCCACCCTCTCTCTCGCTCCCCCCTTCTCTCTCTCTCCCCCCCCAGCCCCTCTCTCTCTCTCCCTCCAGCCTCACTCTCTCTCTCCTCCCCAGCCTCTTGCTCTCTCTCTCTCTCTCTCTCCCCCCCCGCCTCTCTCTCTCTCTCTCCCCTCTGCTTCTCTCTCTCTCTCTCCCCCAGTCTCTCTCTCTCTCTCTCTCTCTTTCCCCCAGCCTCTCTCTCTCTCCCCCCAGTCTCTCTCTCTCCCCCCCAGTCTCTCTCTCTCTCGCTCTCCCCCAGTCTCTCTCTCTCACCCCCCCAGTCTCTCTCTCTCTCTCACCCCCCCAGCCTCTCTTTCCCCCAGCCTCTCTCTCTCTCTCCCATCTGACTCTGTCCCTCTCTCCCCTCTGCTTCTCTCTCTCTCTCTCTCCCCC